>NC_092872.1:730401142-730448642 GCF_028372415.1 Notamacropus eugenii | reverse complement strand
AGAAACATTATTTAAATCAAAATTTAATGATGCAAATATACCTATTCCTAAATATTCTCGCTCACACAGATGCAGTCTCATTGTACAGGCTTGGAAATGTGAATTGATCTGAGTTATCAACAATGGCCGTTATGTTGATCACAAGTCAGCAGTGCACCTTATCTTACATGATTCTTCTCAGTGACTTCCTGTAAGTCTGCCTGGTAGTGTTCTATCATGGAGAGAATACTAATCTTGGAGTTAAGGCCTGTGTATGAATTCTGCATTTTCCTCCTATTACTTTTAAAAATTAGGCCAAGTAACTTTTATTCTCTATGCCTCAGTTTTCTACTGCATGCAAGAGGGAGAGGATTACATGAATTCTATATTCCCTTTTATCATTACATCACTGATGATAAGGTCCACCACTGATTGCAACCTAATAGGTTAAATATGTTTCTTTAACTATCATTACATGGCATAAGGAGTAATGAAATCCAGTGACCTTCCTTTCTTTATCCCTTGCTTTCACTGCAAGGATATGCATCTAACAGACCAGTCCAGTCTTCTTTCTCATGTAACTGCTTTTACTCTGTTCCTCTTGTGCAATTAGTTTCTGCATGTAGAGAATTGGCAAATATATACTAAAATTTCAACATCAATAAATGCTTTCTTACCATAGCTAATAGGCTTTGACTATTTTAGTCATTAGTGAATGGAAACAGTTTTCATGTTTATTATTATATTTACTTATCAGTTATTGTTTTAAACACTAGGGCCTTAAGCTCTATCAATACTCTCATTTAACCTAAGAACTAAAACATGAATCATGATCATGAAATAGCTAAACTGACTACAGAAAATTTCGTTTTTCTGATGTGAAGTCCATCTTCATTTCTCTATCTATTCTTTTTAATTTCTCTGTGTCATTACCTACCTTATCCTTACATCATTAATCACGAAACAAGACATATCTTTTCCTATCAGTCCAGCTAATTGCTTTGCAGATATTCTTGTATCCATTTTCTTTCTCAAACCCTCTGAAATTTTCTTACCAAAGACACCCCACTCCACTCAAACATCTTCCTATCTATTGAATTCTTCTCTTCTATCTAATAACTCTAGTTGCTCCAATCATTTAAAATGTAAACATTCTGGGTTAATTATCAGATTTCCACTTCCATTTGTATAGTAAATCCCCTTAAAGCAGCTAGTGATTACTTTTTTGGGCTGACCTTTTTAGTATTGTCATACACAAGCCCACAATGGGGTACTTCCCATTGATTATCAACCTGTTAGCATTCTACTCTAAATACCCATTTTAAATGATATTTATTAGAAGTTGTAGTAAGAAAAGGTGTTACAACCCCCCATCCCCAAAACTAGAGACATTTCTCCTCTTACAGACACAAGGTCCAAGGAGATACTGTGAAAATACTTAGCACCAAAGACAAGCAAATGTGTCAAGAAAACATGAGACAGAAGAGATGACTTCCATCTTCTAATTACTGGAAATCCTTTTCTCCACTCTTAGATTCCACATGACGTTTCCCCTATTGGTAATTCTTCTGGGCTCTGAAAGTCACTATAGTTATAGAGTTTATTGGTTGCATGTCATTTCAGCAGGGGTTCAGTATATCCTCTTTAGTAGCCATTCTTTGGTTTGTCTAATTTGTTCTCAGAGTGCCTCTTAGATTCCAGTGCCAAAATTACAGCTAACCACTGCTGCTCTAGATGCCCAGCTATGAACCTTTGTAGACACAGCTACTAAAACCAAATGGAACCCCAGATATTTTGAACTTTACAAGTTCATATATTTATGTTAGGGCCAAGAGCACAGGTACAGAAAGAAAAAAAAAATAACCTTACCTTTCCTTTTCTACCACCCAAGGCAATTCCTTTTCAAGAATCCTACAACAGTAGACTCACCTACCCCTGACCTGACTGTCTCCACACTAGCTATTACTTTTAATCATCACCCAGAAAGTATTTCTTAAGTAACTGTTATATTTAGACAACTGTGTGAGATGCTGCAGAAAATACAGGAAAACAAAAACAAAACTGTGATTTGGAGGAGAACTCTACAATGAAATTCTTATTTGTTTTCTACCTGACCTAAATGGTGCTCCAAAGTACATTCCAAAAGCAGTCATCCACATTTCAGGGGAAAAAAAAGGCAAGAATTATATGAACTGATGTAAAATGAAATGAACAGAGCCAGATCATTGTGCACAGTAGCAGCAATAGTGCACGATGATCAGCTGTGAATGATTTTGCTACTCTCAACAATACATTAATATAATTTTGAAGAACTTCTGATGAAAAATGTTATTCTTGTCCAAAGAAAGAACTGATGGAGTCTGAATTCAAATTGATGCATATATGTTGTTAAACTGTATCTTTCATGTTTTATTTTTTTTTATTTTGTTCTGGGTTCTCTTTTGAAATATAGCTAAAATGAAACTTATTTTGCATGACTGCACATGTATGATCTATATCAAAGTGCTTGCTTATTCAAGGAAAGAGAGAATTTGGTTATTTTTTAAAAATGAATGTTAAAATTTGATTTGCATGTAATTGAGAAAAAATTAAAATAAAAAGATTCTTTAAAAAGTGAATTGGACAAAAGAAAAAAGTGAATTGGGAAATAGACTACAAATACAGATATAATTAAAATAGATATAATCTAAAACAGATACAATTGTAAAATTCTCATTTTAAGGCAGTTATCCAGATTTTAGGTGAATGCTTTTAAGTTTCCTCAAGTATAAAAATGAGCAGATTTGATTAGCTGACTTCATTTAAGCCTATCAGCTTACAAATATTTAAAGATAGGTAGCATTTCATCCTAATCTTTTGTTCTCAAAGGTTTTCCCCATTACTTCGACTACTTATCACTGGAGTCAGTGAAATGTATACTTTGGCAAGGTTATGGAATACATAAAAAGACTTGTATTAGACAAAACTCCTTAAGAACTAGGATCCAAAATGGTTTTTCTTCCTTCAGACAAGAAATCATACGTATTAATTGAACTCACCTTCTTATTGAATCAGTTGGTGTTCTCCACAGTGGAAACCCAAAGTTCTTGCTTCCATCATATTAATATAAGCTGAGGAGTAGACAAGACTAAGTTTGTAGAAGACTTGTCATCTATTTTAGAATATGTTTTTCAGATTCATTATGTTTGTATTTCATTTTGAAGCCTTTAAAAAAATAACAAGAAGACTAGGGTGAAGGAAGTTTCAATGAATTCCAATGGTTGAGTTGAATGGGGTTTACAACTAGTACAAACACTTTTTAACCAAAATTTGATAATTCCATTTTGGCTATATAGACAATCTATCAGAAATCATAAGCTTTAATGTTTGACTCCATCTTTACATCCTTTTAAGTACAATGATTACTTGGCATAGTAAAAATTGTCTTGGTCATAAGGCAAATGGGTTTTTTCAAGTATTCAACTTTGCCACTGACTAGGATGTAACCTTGCAAAAGTCACAATTCTGCTTATGTTAGTTTCATCATATTTTAAGTAAGTTATTGGAATAAAAGGTATACTAAACTTTAAATCTTAAAAGTTTACGCTCATTTTTTAGCTGATTGAATAAATACTTATTATTTGGCAATTCTGGATCTTGCTTCTTCGGTATGTTTGTGTACTTACACACATGTACATGCATATGTGCACATATGTGCTATGTATGTATAAATACACATGTATGCATAAGCTCTTAAGAAATCTTTTAGTCTTCAGTTCAGTGTAATTCCATGATTATTTATTAAGTATCTACTGTGTTTTTGGTCCTGTGCTAAGGGCTGGAGATACAAATAAAAAGTCAGTTGCTGCCTTCAGGGAGTTTGCAATCTAATAGGTTAGGACAAGACACAAAAGGAAGATGGAAAGGAGAGAAAACAGGAATATCTAGCACAGGTGCATCCTATTACATGAAGTCCAAATGACACAGAGAAGCTGATCAAAAGTAGAGAGTAAGCATTGTTTTATAAGAATTTTGTTCTCTCTTTAGGAAAGACACTTGGTCTTTTTTCACATAGTAAGTGCTTAATAAGTACTTGATGATTGATTGACACGTAGGTTCTAAGTATTTTTCTACTAATAATTGATTTCTTACCTTGAATAAGTCATTTTATTCTGCCCCTCATTTTTCTTATCTATACAAAATGCTTATTGGAATAGATGAACTTTAATTTCTCTTTCATCTTTGACTTTTTTAAAATATAACTTAGCATGATTCACCTTTCTCATATGTCAGTGGTATCTAAGTCTGGAGGAATGCCAACGAAGAAAAATAAGAACTATGAGGAATATATCAAACTGAATTCATAGATAACCCGTCAAGTGTTTCTATTCAGATTCATGACTTCAAGATTTAATTTCATGGAATTTTTTAAAAGGTGATGGTGATGGGGAAGGGGATACATTTGAGGCATTAAAACAGAATCACAAAATTGGAAAACTGAAAAAAGCTTTAAACATATATTCCTCAATCTCAAAATGAGAAAATTAAAGCTCAGAGTGGTTGTTTTGTCCAATGCCACAAAATATTTTTGGGCACTGGTACACCTCTTGGTTATCAAGTCCAGGGTATTTTCAACTATGCTACAATCTTTCTGCCATTTTCATCCAATGCAGAGTGACATGTTTCTTTACATTCTTCCTTTTCCATTGGTCCTCAGTGTGTTTCGTCATGTGTCTTCTAGATCCTGGAACTACTTTACTAGAGCGTTATAAAAAAAAAGTTCAGATTATCATACATCAATCATATGGCATAGGAGATTCTGATTCTGGAATGTATTGGATTATGTGCCCTCCATTGCCCCATTTGACTATGAGACTTTGTGATTCTGTGATGTATTCTTACTTTCAAAATATCTCTTTCATCTCTTTCTCATTCTCCACTCGCACATCAGATCTCCTAGTTCCATTACCAATCTAGATGATTGCCTGACTAGCTCACATTCCCTATAGTTTCACAATTTTCCAATCCACCCTTCCAGGGGTGCCAACAAATCTTCCTAAGAGTGCAAGTCTGGTATCATTGCTCCCTTGCTATAGAAACTTTAGTCAATCATTTAAGAAATTTTTTATTGTTGGTATTATCAAGGGGAAAACAACAACACCAAAAGCATCAATGATAATAAGAATATGGTGCCTGTTCTCCTTCTAATTGATAAAAAAGTATAAAAAGATATAAACATTGCAGATAAGGAAGCAAAAGCTGTATCAAAGATTCTGAACTCCAGTGTGGTGAAGCAGGCAAATGCCAACACCAGGAATACCCCATATCCAGGGGTATCAGCAGACTCTAGCCCCAAGAATACCACATGCTTCCCAGCATGACAGGAAAGTAAATCACACATCCATATGCTTCAGCACAGCCCCAGGCAAACAGGCATCCTCCAGTGTCAGGCCCTCAGCAAATATCAGACATGACCACTGGGACCCAAACTCAGCATCAGGTAAGTTGCCAGACACCTATAGCCTCCAACAACCCTAACCACCCCCCACCCACATCACAATCCTTCAGCACATCACCAGACACAAGGGACCCATAGGGACCTCAGGGAAACATCAGTGCAGCACAAGCTAAAAAGCCAGCATCTGAAAAAAAAAGCCTAAGACAGTGCCCTTTCCACCCTGAGAGAAGAGCTCAAATTCAAAATAAAGGAAAAAGGCCAAAAGAGATGAACCAAGACAACAAAAAAGAATCTGACCTTAGAAAGTTAAATGGTAACAGGGAATATCAAGACTCCAACTCAGAAGACAACAACAATGTCAAAATGCATATGAGTAAAAACCCCAAAGAAAAATGGGAAGGGATCTCAAGGCCAAAAAGAAAAGATAAAAAACTTACATTCAATAACAGGCAATGGAAAGATAGATTAAAAATTAATTGGACACTAGATAATCTAATCCTAAAGAATGAGTGGCTCAAAGAATAAATCATAGAAGTGATCAGTAATTTCTGAAAGAGAATGACAACATTGAGACAACATACAAAAATTATGGCATGTATCTAAAGTATTAATAGAGGGAAAATTTATTTCTCCAAATTATTGCATCAACAAATTGGAAAAAGAACATATCAATGAATTGGGCATGAAACTTTAAAAAATGGAAAAAAGAACAAATTAAAAATCCTCAATTAAGCATAAAATTGGAAATCATGAAAATCAAGGTTGAAAATAATAAGACTGAATAAAAAATATTGAACTATAATTAAATCTGGGAGTTGGTTTTAGGAAAAATCAACAAGATATCTAAACAATTGATTAATAAGATTTTAAAAATAAAAAAGTAGCAAACCAAATATTCAATAAAAACATGAAAAAGGAAAAATCAACACCAAAGAAGAAGTTAAATCTATCATTAGGAAATATTTTACCCAATTCTATATCAATAAATATGACAATGTGAGTGAAATCAATAAATGTTTACCAAAATATAAATTCCCTACATTAACCAATCAGGAAATAGAATACCTAAATAGTGGCATCTTAGGAAAAATATTGAACAAGCCATTAATCAACTCCACTGGAAATAATCTAAAGAGCCAGATGAGTTCATTAGTGAATTCTACCAGACATTTAAAGACCACTTAATTCCAATATAATCAAGTGTATTTGGAAAAATAAGCAAAGAAGGAATCCTACCAAACTTTTATGAAAGAAACATGGTGCTGGTACCTAAATCAAGAAGAGCTAAAATGGGGAAAGAAAATTGTAGACCAATTTTCCCAATGAATATTGATGCAAAAATTTTGAACAAAATACTAGAGAGGTGATTACAATAATACATTATAAAGATTATGCATTATGACCTAGTGTGATTTATGCCAAAAATGCAGGGTTTGTACACTACTGGTAAGCTAACAGTATAATTGACCATATACATAACAAAACTAACAGAAATTAAATATTTATCTCAAGAGATGCTGAAAAAGCTTTTGACAAAATAAAACACCCATTCCTATTAAAAATATCAGGGAACATAGGAATAAAGGGGGTGTTCCTTTAAATCTATCTAAAACAACTAGCAAGCATTATCTGTAATGGGATAAGCTAGATGCTTTTGCAATAAGATCAGGGGTGAAACAAGGATGCCCACTATCACCACTGTTATTCAGTATGTTACTAGAAATGTTAGTTCAACAATGAGAAAAAGAAAACGATTGAGGAATTAAAATAGGCAATGAGGAAACAAAAGTATCATTCATTTCAAGTAATATGATGGCATACAAAAAGAATTGTAGAGAATCAACTAAAAAATTACTTGAAATATTTAACAGCTTGAGCAAAGTTGTAGGATATAAGACAAACGCAAATAAATCATAATCATTTCTTTATATGACCAACAAAGCCCAACAGCAACAGATGGAAAAAGAAATTCTATTTAAAATAACTGTAAACAATATAAAACACTTGGGAGTTTGCCTACCAAGAAAAACCCAGGAAGTATATGTATGCAATTACAAAACACTTTTCATGTAAATAACGTTAGATCTAACCAATTGGAAAAATATCAATTGCTCATGGGTAGGCTGAGCCAATATAATAAAAATGACAATTCTGCCTAAACTAATTTACTTATTTAACACCGTTCATATCAAACTACCAAAATATTATCTGATAGAGATAGAAAAATTAGTAAAAAATTTAAGTGGAAGAACAAAAGATCAAGAATATCAGGGAAATTAATGAAAAAATATACAAAAGAATGTGGCTTAGCAATATTATATTTCAAACTGTATTATAAAGTCATAATCATCATAACTGTCTTGTATTGGCTAAGAAACAGAGTGATGGAGCAGTGGAATAGATTATGTATACAAAACGCAGTAGTAAATGAGTATAATAATCTAGTGTATAATAAACTCAAAGACCTCAGCTTTTGAGATAAGAACTCACTATTTGATAAAATCTGCTGGGATAACTGGAAATCAACACGACACAAACTAGGTGTATACTGATGACTCACATCGTATATGAAGGTAAGTTCAAAATGAGTGTATGATTTAAAAATTTAAATGTGATACCCTAAGCTAATTAGAAGAGCAAGGAATAGTCTACTTGTCAGATCTACAGGGAAAGTAAGAACTTATGACCAAACAAAAGATAGAGAACATTATGAAATGTAAAATAATTTTGATTACATTAAATTAGAAAGTTATCATATGAACAAAACCAAAGCAACCAAGATTAGAAGGAAAGCAGGAAACTGGGAAGCAATATTTAAAGCAAGTATCTCCAATACAGGCCTTATTTCTCCAATATATGTACAACTGAGTCAAATTTATAAGAATATCAGCCATTGCCCAATTGATGAACGGTCACAGGATATGAACAGGCAGTTTTCAGATGAAGAAATCAAAGCTATCTTTGGGCAGATGAAGAAGCGCTCCAAATCACTTTTGATTAGAGAAATGCAAATTAAAATAACTTTGAGGTACCATATCATACCTATCAGATTGGTTAACATGACAAAAAAAGGAAAATGATAAATTTGAAATGGATATAGGAAAATTGGTACACCAGTGCAGTATTAGTGCAGTTGTGAACTGATCTAATTATTCTGGAGAGAAATTTGGCACTATGCCCAAAGGGCAACCAGACTGTGCATACCCTTTGATCCATTGGGCAGCTAGGTGGTGCAGAGGATAGAGCACCAGTGCAGGAGTCAGGAGAACCTGAGTTCAAATCTCACCTCAGACACCTGACACTTACTAGCTGTGTGACCTTGGGCACGTCACTTAACCTCAATTGCCTCATCCTGGGTCATCTCCAGTCATCCTGATGAATATCTGGTCACTGGATTCAGATGGTTCTGAAGAAGAAGTGAGGCTGGTGACCTGCACAGTCCTCCCTCACTTAAAAAACAAAATCAAGTTCAAGTCATATCATCATTTCTCTGATGGCATGGTCTTTTTCAGCAATGGACCAACACACCCTTTGATCCAACAAAAGCACTACTAGGTCTGTATCCAAAAGAGATAATCAGAGAGAGAAAAGAACCTAGATGTGCAAAAATATTTATAGCAGCCCTTTTTGCATTGTCAAAATATTGGAAATTGAGGGGATGCCATCTGTTGGGGAATGGCTGAAAAAACTGTGGTATATGAATATAATGGAGTATTCTTGTGCAAAAAGAAATGATCAGGCAGACTTTAGGAAAACATGAAAAAACTTGTACAAACTGATACAAGGTGAAAGGAGCAGAACTAGGAAAACATTGTACACATGATCAGCACATTGTGTGATGATCAACTATGAATGAGTTATCTTTTCTCAACAGCATAATGATCCAAGACAAGTAGAAAGGAGTCATGAAGACAAATGCTATCTTCATCCACATAAAGAGCTGATTGACTCTGAAGGCAGATGGAATCATTTTTTTTATTATTTACTTTATTCTTCTTTGTATTTTCCCCTTTTCATCTATTTCTTCTTTCACAAATATAACTAATATGGAAATGTGTTGCATATGATAGCACATGTATAGCCTATATCAAATTGCTTGTCATTCTCAGAAGAGAGGAGATGAGGGAGGGAGGAAGAAATATTTTTAACTCAAAATCTTGTAAAAACAAATGCCAAAATTGTCTTGCTATGTAACTGGGAAAAGTAAAATACTATTTTAAAAGAAAAAAAAAACATTATTGACATTTACAATCTCACCTCAGTTTACTTTTCCACCTTGATTTCACACTACTTCTCTTTATGAATTCTTCATTTCAGCCAAGCAGAACATCTGACATAGCAGAGTGGAGAAAATGCTGGACTTTGCATAAGAAGATAATCTTGGCTTGGCATTTACTATGTGTATTGCTTTGGGAAAGTCATGTAAACTCAATTCCTCACCTATGAAATGAAAGGTTTTTACTAAATAAATTCATTGAAATCAGTTGTTTTCAATATAACCCTGCTTTGCAAATGATCTATGAGAACTACCAGGTGTGAAACAGAGTAATTGGTATTAAGTGAAAGAAGCAAATATTTCTGAAATATTTTTGCAACTATCCAAATGTAGAGAATAAGGCTATTATTAAGTCTTAAGACTTATAAGACTAATATTAAGAATATTAAGTAACTGATAGTGGGATCATTTAGCTCAGGAAGTAGATAGATAGATAGATAGATAGATAGATAGATAGATAGATAGATAGATAGATAGATAGATAGATAGATAGATGGATGGATGGATGGATGGATGGATGGATGGATGGATGGATGGATGGATGGATGGATAGATAGATAGATAGATAGATAGATAGATAGATAGATAGATAGATAGATAGATAGATAGATAGATAGATAGACAGATAGATAGATATGTGAATATAGGCTCTTCATGGCTATGTAAGAGTGGAAGTCAACTCCTATTTAAATTAATAACAGAAGGTCCAAACATCTTGACTGAAACAATTAAGTTGAAGTGAACTAGATCAACTTTATGTTAATCAAGTTGAGATGATCAAAGGTGCTTGGGATGGGTAATTGGATTAAAATAGATCATGCTAAAAATGAATATACTAAAACTGTTTGAAAAGAATAGGATACACTCAAATAGGATACACTCACTAAAGCTCTAGATTAAGTAGCATATCAGTCTAAGAGTTTCATTCCAGAAACATACCAGTAAAGTGATTTAATCCACACCTTTCTGATTCTTAGGCTATTTGATCATTAAGCTTCTCAAACATAAAATTTTAAAAAGATACCTATTTCCCTCATGGAAAGTTGGAGTTCAGGACCTTCTTGTGATACTTTACTTCCAACGTCCAAAAAGCAGTTTATAATGCATGACTGGGTGCAGAGTTGGATAGAGCGACCTGTGGGTTACCTACATAGAAATCATAATTTATCTAAGAAGAATTAATAACCATCTTACGAAGTGAGAGACTGAAGTGAGAGACTGCAGAGAGTAAAGAGAGAGGACAAAGTCTTAGACAACACGTACAGTATCTGGAAAAGACTTTGAAATCTCAATTATCATCTTTAAATATCACATTTAACACATAAGGACACCACTTTATTGTGAAGTTAAGTGACTTGCTCAATGTTATTTGTCATAAGGAGGAGAACAGAAATCAAACTCAAACTTTCTCATTCCATATCCAATTAACCACACAATTTCTGTCAAAATTAGTACCTTCCCTTCATCACTTTATAGTCCAGGTTGTGACAAATACAAAATGAGGGAACAACTTACAATCCTTGAATTTCTGCATGTAGAGTCAGGAAGAGTATACTGGTAATATGACAAGATAAAAAAAAATGTGGTCTAGATGGGTGGACTAGTTTCATAGTTTTTCTTTTGGATTAATTGCTAACCACTAAACCGTAGTCAGTAATCTAGGAAATGGGTATGATTGGTTGTAAAGACAAAAGACTTTTTTGTATCCATCTGTAGATGGATGATTTAAGAAATCCATCACATTGATTAGAAACATTTGAGAATGTTTATAAAGATGGGCAAATTTCTAGATAATATTGCTAAGTGGATTCCCAAGTGGTTGGATAACTATCCTAAGATCAGAGATTTGTTGAACAAAATCTATCATCATCATCATCATCATCATCACCTTTATTATTGGAGTTACATGAATGTGCCACATAGTTCTGACCTTGATTCTACCTAGCCTATCTTTTTTTAATCAATTTTAATGATAAAGTGATAGAGGGAAGGTGTGTATATGATATATATGGGTAAGACTAAATGGATAAAAGAGCCATCAAATTCAGAATTATTAGGTCAGGTTGGAGTTATTAGCCTATACTAAGACAATGAATCTCTTTGAGGCCAAATATAAAATTCTGCATTAGGCAAGGGAAAACTTTGGCCCATATATAAAAGAAGTGGGATTGGATTGATGAGAGTTCATCTGAAGAAAGATTTAGACATTTCAGATTTTGAACTGGCAGTGACTTCAGAGGTCATTTAGTCCCATCTCCTTATTTTGTCAATGAAGAACCTGAGGTTCTTAGAAGTAAAATCACTGGATCAAAGGCACACAATTAAAATCAGGAATTGAGTCTGGATTTTTTTTACCCCAAATTTAATGATTTCCATTTCACCATTTTGCTTTTCTCTAGAGCAAGGGCAGCAGTATTTACAACGTGAACTACTCCATTTTTATTAATTTAATGATATTATGGTCATTTAGGGAGATTATCCTTCAAGAAGGTGTTGGAAAGTTAGAAAGTGGTCAGAAGAAGCCTACAAAGATAGAGAGGGATATGGAAAATGAGTCCTCTGACAAAAGACCAAAAAGAAGAGGTGGTCTCATAGACAAATAGTGACTTATTCAAATATTGTACTTGAAAAGTGTTCCTATTAAAAAATTGAAATAATATATTTAAAATATTTTCCAAACTTTAAAACATTATATACAAGTAGTAGTAGCAGCAGCAGCAGCAGTAGTAATAATGTATTTGAGGGAAAGGATTAGGTTTCTCTTTTTAGGCTAATGATTAAGGGTTAAGCAGATCTGGGTGAAAGCTCAATATAAAAACCTGACATAATGGAAAGGACACTCATTTGGATTTTGAAGAACTGGTTTGAGGGGCTATTGTTTGTCCTTCAGTTTTGAAGAGGACCGATGAGATCACAGGGTGATTGTCTGTGAACTGGATTTGAATGAGGTCGAGTTGCACAAAATGGTCAGCTTTACTCTCTCTACTAGTCATTGAAGTTGGCTAGCAAGGTAACGTTCAGACTTGTACCTTGTCAGAATACTGACAAGTGATTCTAAGTGAAGCACCTGCTTCAGTCACGTTCATGACCTTTGGAATAAATTGTTCTCATCTGCCCATTTCACTAGTTGCAGTCTTCACATGCTTGGGGCAGACATGCCTCTAAATCACCACTGAGTTTCAAGGTTTATTGGTTATCCTCAACATGGTTTAGTGTGTCTACAAAGAGGGTTTTACTGAGGTGTGGCTGCTGCATATCCCACAGCTTCTTGGAGCCACAGGCCACAGTCGGGTGAAAGGTGGAAACCAAGGGTGGATGTGCAGCCTTGACAAAGGTTCAGCAAACCCTCACACCAGAGGTCTAGTCCTCCCTGAACATCCCATACAACCCTATGTAATATATGTTAACCATGTTCATGATAGTTCATATCTATGTTTGAAAGTTTTTTAAAGCACAATCTTCTAAGTTGTTTTCTACAAAAGATTGATGATAATCCTATGATCCACTAAGGAAATGTGAATTATCGAAAACACAAAAATGCTGCATCTGTTACTAGGAAACAAGGTGTAGTGGAAAGAGAGCTGAACACATTGAAGAACACATGGGTTCAACAATTTTCTCTGAAAGATAACTAGTTTTTTGATCATGTATAGTTCACAGCCTGTCAGTGCTCTATATCAAGACTTCATCTAAAGGAACCAACCACATATGGATGGTCCGTTGTCCCAATACCTGTCCATTTCCAGTTACTACCCCTTGATTTCTTAGTTTTGTCACTGGGATGTATTGCAGTTGGTGCAAAGAGAAATAATCTACTATTGGACTTCAGACCTTCCATTTTGGGATTTATTTCTCCTACTGTGTAGGTTCAACTTCCATCTCCAATGTGCTCTTTTCCTGTCTAATCTTCAACCTTTGGGGTGAAAAGAAATTGTGAAGCAGGGCCTCCCATTTGAGTATCTGTGCATGTGTCTCTCACCTCTTTTTTTCACTTGCCTCCAGTCCAATCTCCAATCTCCATTGGAAATGGAATGGTGTTTTCCACTAAAAATGAACATTCTCACAACTAGTCTTACCAATCATAGTCTAATGACTCTGAACTCCTGCAGCTCATCATTCCAACTTAATTCCACATTTGTTTCTGCCACCTGATATCTCATTTCCATGTCTCCAACCTTTCTACCCTAAAGTTTCAATCAAACACAAGCTAGCCCTTCTACTGTGCACTCTGTAATACCTATTCCTAAAAGATTCCCATTGATAACAGGAGGGAAGTGATAGAGGGGAGGGCAGATTGGGGGAGGGGGTAATCAGAAGCAAACACTTTTGAGGACGGACACGTCAAAGGAGAGAACAGAAGAAATGGAAGGTGGTATATGATGGAAGAAAATATAGTGTTTCACAACAAGACTGTTATGAAAGTGTTTTATCTGACTACACATGTATAATCCGTATTGAAATACTTGCCTTTTCAATGAGGGTGGGTGGGAAGGGAGGAAAGAAAAGAAAGTGTAACAAAAATTTATAAAATGAATATTAAAAATTTTTTTACATGCAACTGGGAAACAAGATATACAGGCAATGGGGTATAGAAATGTATCTTATGCTACAGGAAAATAGAAGGGAAGGGGACAAGAGAAATGGGGGTAGCTGATAGAAGGAAGGGCAGATTTGGGGAAGGGGTAATCAGAATGCATGCCATCTTAGGGTGAGGTGAAGAAAGAAATGGGGAGAAAATTTGGAACTCAAAATTTTGTAGAAGTGAATGTTGAAAACTGAAAATAAATTAATTCATAAAGAGAAAATTATATTAAAAAAGAATTCCCTTAATCTTAAATTCTTTCCTCTTACATTCTTTTTAGGGAAACTCAGATTCTCTGATTACATAGCCTCCCTGGTCAACCTTCTTAGCCGTGGCTGCAACTTCAATCTCTCATATCACCTCAGTAAGCAAAGCAATGGGACTGAATTACGCCATTCTCCCCATTGTCATGTCCACTTTCTCCCCCTACCTCCATCACTAGGAACCTCTCTTCCCTTGAGGATTTTTTCCTATTCACATTTACTAACCAATAAAAATTCTAGTAGCCGATGTCTTCAGATGCCAGAATCACTCATTTTCCTTCCTCAGTGAGTTTGCTGAGTTTGTGTAATGTAAATTTGTATTTGATTCAGTCAGAAAAGTTGTGATTTTCTCCATTTTCATTCAGCAGTATATGTTTAGGAGTGAAGGTGGTGACTGGTAAGGGTGACCAAACACTGAGACTTAGCTGCATATAATTGGCTCCCAATTTGTCTCCTCTCTTCCACTCCTGTCTTCCTATTAGGGCTTCTAGATATGTATTAACTATGCCTTAAATACTTCAAACACCGAAACTCAGTTTCTCAACCTACTCACTATACATGAGCTATTCCTTCCACCTTCCTCAGCCACATACAAAGAAGGTCTTGCCATCAATACAAATGTGCCATCTATGTTCAAGAATCCTTTAGTCCCCTTAATCAACCAAAATCTATTGGTTTTTCACCTGTTCATCTGTTTTCCCTTATAAAACCCTACTCTTCATACACACTGTGACCTCCAGCCCCTTGACCCTTCAGTTCTCTTCCAGGCTGTCCTTCCTGCACTGAACACTGTTTCCTCTTTTCCCCATTTTAATCCTTTGGTAAAGTAATTCAACTCCACACCAAACTTCTCTTTGAATTTCGAGCCCCACCTTGTCATATTGCTAATTATACCCAGCCAAGCCCCAGACTTTGTTCACCTCACCACTCAACACCTTCATTCCTAAACTGTGTCGCTGAATGAAAATGGAAAAAAAATCATGCACTCTTCTAATTGAATTAACTACAGATTTATATCTCACAAACTGTCCACTTGCTCATTTCCTACTGCCTACAAAATGCCCATTTCTCCCCATTCTGGCCAAAAAAAAAACCTTACTTGATCCTTCCATCTCAGCTAACTATCATCCTTTATCATCCTATATATGTCTATATCTCTTCTGTGTTTTTTAGCTATAATCTATTGAAAGGTCATGTACAATTTGGTGCCTGTATTTTCTCTCCTCCCACTCTCTTAATGCTTCACACTTTAGCTTCTCATTTTAATATTCCACTGAAACTTCTCCCTCCAAAGTTACTATTGATTTCCTACTTGCCATATCGAATGTCTTTTCCTCAATCCTCATTTTCTTTGACCTCTATGCAGTCTTTGAATCTGTTGATTGCTCTTTTCTCCTTGATACTGTCTTCTTGTTTTGGGAAACAACCCTCTCCTGATTCTCCTCCAACCAATATGAGCACTTGTTCTCTGCTTTTTTTTTGTTGGGTCCTTTTTCAGATCACTCCCTGTGTGTGTCCCACAGGCTCCTGTCATTGACCCTCTTTTTCTCTCCCTCTATACTATTTCTTTAGTGAGCCCATCATCTGCTGTGGATTTAATGGCCATTTCTATGCTGATAACTCTCAGATCTACCTATCTAACTTGTCTCTCATCTGATCTCTCACCTTGAATTTCTAACTGTCTTTCAAAAACCTCTAACTGGATTCCAGTAGACATTTTAAACTTGATATGTCAAAAAATAAAACTAATTATATTTCCCCTTAAACCCTCCTCTTTCATACCTTCCCTATTACTCCAGATGGCAATACCACCATTCCAGTCCCTCAAGCTCACAATCTAGAAGTCATCCTGCACTCTTGATTCTCTCAAACTCCCAACGTCCAATCTACTGACATGACCTATCTATTTCAACTTTGGAACATCTCTTAAATATGTCACCTTATGTCCTTTGATATTACTACCAGTCCAACATAGATCCTCATCACCTCATGCCCATGCTGTTGTCATACTCTTCTGGTAGGTCTACTTGCCTCAAGTCTCTCCCTACTCCAATCCATTCTCCACTCAGCCACTAAAGTGATAAAGGACAGGACTGATCATGTCCACCCTCACCTCCCTCACTTAATATTCTCCTCTGTCTCCCTATTGATTCTAAGCTCAAGTAGAAAATGCTGTTTGGGATTCCAAACCATTCTTAACATACCCTCTTCCTAAAATTCCAATCATCTTCTACTTTACTCACTGATAGACATTCTTTGATCCAGTGATACTGGCCTCCTTATAGTTCCAAGAACACAGCACTTCATCTCTAGGCATTTTTACTATCTATTCCTTGTGCTTGGAATTCTTTCCTTATTCTGTTATGCCTCCTGACCTCTCTACCTTCAACTCCTAAGTAAAATCTCATCTTAAACCTTTTTGAAACCCTCTTGAACTTTTCTTAATTCTAGTGTCTTCACTCTATTATTTCCCCTTTATCCTTCCTATATTTGTTTGCATGTGTCTCCCTAAATAAAATGTGGACTCCCTAAGGGCAGGGGCTCTTTTTTGCCCTTTCTTGTATCATTAAAACTTAGAATAGTGCCTAGCACAAGGAAGGGACTTAATAATGATGGATTCTTCTTCGTCATCATCATCACCATCATCATCATCATCATCATCATCATCATCATCATCATCATCATCATCATCGTCATGATTATCCTATACTGGATAGATTGTTATTTTCAGAGTCAACACAACTCAGCTCAAGTATCTCCTCTTTGTCAGTCTGGATAAGTTGTACTTCTCAGTAATGAGTAATACCACTCATTAAGTAGCAAAAAAAAAAAAGTTGCATATTTGCATCAGTATAGGTAGTTATGTTTTTTGTAGGAAAATTATTTTGCCACCTATATCAAAAGTCTGAAAAATATATGTAAAAAAATGACACGATGATGATAAAGATAATGTTAATGATAACAATGAGACCTGGCCCATAAATGAAACAGCTATCTCTGAAAACCATGAACTCTCTATCATTTTCAATGCACAACCAAAGTGAAATGAATCATCCCAGGAATTTTTAATTGATTCCTGTTTTGGGTAAGGGGTTATGTTAGCTTTTAAGGTGTTTCGTGTTGCAAGATAATCTCTGATAATTAAAAAAATTAGAAAAACATAACATTTTCTGGCTATATATCATTTGTAGGTGATCTTTTCTCAATAAAATTAACAAAAGAATGTCTGATATCATATCATTCCAAGAATTCCAAGCATCATTTAATTTCCTATAGATTCTCGAATTCTTTTCATAATTTTTACAAATCTACATACATTTTATGAAGAAGCTCAAAGTTCAGTAATCCAAGGGCTTCAATTCAAATCACACAATGAATCCAAGGAGAAACTAAATTGTGACATCTGAAAAAATATTAAATTCATTCATTTTCACTCTAATATTTCACACATAAATATTTTAATAGCTAAGTTTCCTTTTAGAGTAAGTAGAGCAGAGCAATGGAAAATCACTTAAGAAAAGGAAAACATTTCTTCACATACATATATTTTTAAATCAGTATTTTATCTTCTCCATTTATATATTAAAATATTTTAACATTTTTTAAAGTTTTGGGTTCTGTATTTTATCCCTCCCATCTCCCCTCTAAGATAGTCCCTGTGATGGTAAGCAATCTGATATAGGTTATACATGTGTAATCATGCAAAACATTTTCATATTAATCATTTTTTATTAGAAGGCTCAAAGAAAAGAAAAAGAAAGCAAAAATTAGTATGTTTCAGTCTGTATTCAGACCCTATTAGTTCTTACTCTGGAGGCAGATAGCATTTTTTTTTTATCCTTTGGGATTGTCTTGGATACGTTGTATCGATCAAATTGAATCACAATTCTTCTTCATACAATATTGCTATTACTATGTATGATGTTCTCTTGGTTCAGCTCACTTCACTTTGTATTAACTCCTGTAAGTCCTTCCAGGTTTTTCTGAAATATATTGCTTGTCATTTCTCATAGCAAAATAATATTCTATCATACTCATATACCACAAATTTTTCAGCTATTCCTCAATTGATGAACATGTCCTTGATTTCCAATTAATAGCCACCACAAAAAGAGCTGATATGAATATTTTTGTGCAAGTAGATTTCCACTCTGAACTTTTAAAAATCTCTTTATGATATATACCTAGCAGGATACACATATATTTTTAATTATTATTGAAGGTTATAAAATGTTCCATTATGTTTGAAATTAATTGAAATATGCATCTTGATTTTCAAGAATGTGGTGATTAGGAAGGATCTTATTATTCCTGTAATGGATAGTTGGCATTTGCCCCTGGATGATGAGAACAGTTGATTATAGCATGAAGATTATAACATTAAGATCATGGGATCAATCTAGTTAGCTTTGCTGTGTTTCTTAGCCAGAAAAATGACCCCTAAGTTCAGATTATGCAAATACATGTCTGATAACAAGGAGAACTAGACAAGTGAAAAAAAGAATAGACCATGAACTCTAGTGAATAAAGAACTGAAAGCTCAGTTGTATCAAGAACATTGTATTTCTAGATGAGGAATATCCCATTGTGGTTTCTTGTTTCATCATTCTAGAAAATATAATCAATTGCAATTTCTTGTGGAAACAGAAATTTAAATAATAGTATAAAGTATTGAGTCAATCAAAGTGTCAACTTGGGTCATTACAGCTTTGTATACATGGGATAACTTAGAGAGATTAAATCAGAATACTTTTTTCTAAAAGTTAACTGACAAATATAGATTTGGTACATTGTCAGTCAATAACCCAACAAATTGATAGTATCATACATTGAGAGATGGAAGGGACCTTGAAGGCTCATGGCATTTAAATTTTTCATTTTGCAGAATAGGAAACTAAGAGAGGTTGAATGACCTAATCAAAATTATGTGCTTATAAAATGGCAGTTAATTCTAGCTTCAAGTCCATCACGTTATGCATGATAATATCGTGCTGTGTACAATTCCATTTAGAACATATTTATAAGTACTTATTATGTCATAGATACTTTTCAGGGTCATGGGATAACAATCTGAGGTAGCCAGAGCACTTAGACCTGGTGGAGTCAAGGGAGGCTTCAACGAAAATGTTGCATCTGAGGGAAACCTTGGAGGAAGCTAAGGATTCTAAGTGGACTAGGTGAAAAGGGAAAGGCAAATGACAAAAGGCAAAGTGTTAGGAAATAAAGACCTTTTTATAAAGCAGACAACGTGTCAGAAAGAATAGTATATTAATGTTTGCTGACTCTTTCTAAATTCAGATCCTTTCCAAGGTCTTTTCCTACCTACTTGCATAACTTCAAATTGGATGAATCAACTCTCTGAATCACTGCCATAATCATTTTTGGCACTTGGAGGATAATAACCAGGGGGAGGACTGAAGGGGGGTAATCATGTCTTCTCCTGGGTTGTACCCTTATTTCAACAAGCACTTGGCCTGTCTCGATTAATCTCTTGAAGTGTCCATGCTTTGAGGATAGAATATGAATCAAGACCACTAACCCTAACATACATGGGAACTTACCTTAAAGTCTCAACACAACCTCCCACTCTCCAGACACATACTTTATTTAAATGGGGAAAAAAAGATTCATATTTCCCCTGGGGTTTAGTATGAAAGTACTCTCTCCAGACTATATCAATGACTTTAGACAAGGTGAAGAAGTGAAATGATCATTGTATTTCCTCGATCTTGGGCAGGCAGAGATGACCTTAGTAACAATGATCTTTTGTTTTCTTTTGTTTTAGAAATGGAGATCTGATACACCATATTATTATTTCCATAAATTATTCTAGCAAATGAAAAAAAAAAACTTTGTGCACACTTGCACTTAATAATCAGTCTACATCTCCTCAAATAAAGTGACTTGTTCAGGGTCACAATTTAACGAAGAATCAGAGATATAGCTTAAGGTCAAAGGTTTTTGTTTGTTTGCTTTTTACTTTGTTTTATTACACTTTTCACCTGATGTGGTCTCTTTAGGACCTAACCTGTTTTGGTTAACTTTCAACTCTTTGTGAAGGACAAGGAATATAAAACAAGGATGTATTACACCTCATAATGTCAGAACAAGGAATTTAGTCAGGGACAGGGAAAGTTGAAGTGTGTGTGTGTGTGTGTGTGTGTGTGTGTGTGTGTGTGTGTGTGTATGTATGTGTGGTTATAGCCATTGGGTATTTTCCTGAAGATGGGCTTGTGGGCTTGGAGGACATGATTCCTGAAAATAGATCTTAATGTGGAAGAAGAATCTAGGAAATCACAAAATCTCAGAGATAAAAGGAATCACAGAGGCCATCTTAAGCAACCCCAACTTGAAACAGAATTCCGTCCATACCATTTCCAACGACTGTCATTAAATATTTGCTAGAAGACTATAGAAGACGATGGTTCTTGGAGCTGGAGTCAGGGCAGGGACTGTCTTACTCTGTGATTGTATTTTTCCCTAGCATGAGAATTCTGAGTGTCCTAAAGGATAATGAGCATTGTCCTGAGTGGGAGAGAACTAAGATACATGATAAATAAATACTATTTTTACCTGTTTCCTACTTTTTTCTCTCATCTGCTCCATTCCCTGTCATTTTTCCTTGTAATTTAATCATTTTTAAAAATGATTTTTCTCTATCAACTTATTACTTTCTCTTTGAAGAATGAAAGTTTGAAAAAGAGGCAAAGAGTAATCTTTAATGATAAATTTCACTGTTCCAACAATCAGAACTGAACTTTCAAATGTGTTTTTGGGTGAGTTAAGGAAACAGCCAAAAGTCAGGCTTGGACAGCCTTTGATGCCATCCCTGAGAACAGCTGTCTTAGTCAGAGTTGGCTGTGAATACTGAGCTGCCAACAAGAGCTTCAGGGCTGTTTGGCAGGATTTGTGGCTGGGTGCATTGAATTCATTTGGAAGGAAAATGGAACTGGCATTGCTGACAGTGGACGATAACAGAGCTGCTGTAAAGCTCTTGTGTGGTTTTCCTGGATTTAGGCTTCTCTGCTTGTTCCATGCTTTGGGGAAAAATATACAGATCTCCTCATGAATCCAGTGAGAAGACTCATGTAAAACACTTTGCCTCCTAACACTTGAAGTGATACAGAAATATTGTCTATTTTATGGTTAATTGTACAGAGGTAACCTGGCAAAGGAACCAACATCTGGACCAAGAAAGAGGAGCATCTATGTTCCCAGCCTAGTGGGGACATTCCAGAGTTGTTTGTTAGTTGGCCTCTGAGAAACTTTTCATCTTGATTTCAAAATCTGTAAAAGGAAGACAAAAGAACCCTCCTTCAAAGTGGAACCTCTTTCCTACCTGTAAGAATGGTTATAAAGACCATATTGGGGGAGGGGGTGTGTGTAAAGTATTTTCAAATATTAAAGAGAAAAATAACTCCTGGTTGCTAGTTTTATTCTTTCCCACTAATTACATGGAATTCAGATGGAAATGCCTCTGGGATAAATTCCATATTGCATTTATTATTGAATGAATCAATAAAATAATGGATCTTTGGGTTTTTGTTTTTAATTTTACTAATGTCTTGTGAAACAAGTTGATTTTCTTAATGATCACAGATAACATTTTCAGAATTTCACTAGCAGATAGATATGAACCTCATTCTGCTCCCACGTGAATTCTTCTGCTCTATTTCTGTTTTGTGAGAACTTGAAAAGTCAGGCTTGTTTCACTCTTTGTGCTAGTATTCATGGTGTACAGTATAATGAATGGCACCTAGTAGATAATTAATAAGTGCAAGTGGATTCATTAATTGATTATTCATAGGTTGGAGATTTTATGAGTATTTCTAAATGTAACTGACTATATTGTTCTGAGATTTATATGAATCTGTATTATATCTAGGTGATTGTAGCCAGTAGTTCTGTCTATGATGATATACTTTCAAAATCATTCATTGAGTTCTCAAGGGATTATTTCTTACTTTTTATTTTTCAAATAGGTATTTGTAATCTGTTACTATACAAAAGACAATAAGCTTCCGATTGAGCAATTCTGGTTACCTGATTGTGTCTTTACTGGTATCCAGTACATTGGTTTTTTTAGGGGGAAGGAATCTCTAATGGTATATTGTAGTTTTCTCCACTCAATCACATACTCTATATTAACTGGTATTTTAGACTATGAACATTACCATTTCTATAACTTCAGATGGTAATAACATGACCCCAAATGGCTGTAATGAATCTTTACATTTTTGTAAATAAATTTGCCATTTATTTGACACTTCTGTCTCAATAAAGTGTTGGGTGAGTTCATGTGGCTTCTATCCATATCCTAGCTATTGATTACACTCTTGGATCTTAGCTTGTTTCATAGGCTCCATCCAGAAATAAAACACTTTGGTTTCCATTTAATGAATTCAGGAATGTATTCATTTTCATGATCCCCATCAACAATAAGAATTTATTAAAGGTTTACCCTATGTGAGGCATTGTGGTAAGCACTGGAGATATGGATAAAGGCAAAAATCACTTTTTCATACTTTAATATTACTAATTGAATCAAATCAAGCTTTCCTATTTCAAAATACTTTTTAATCTAACTTGAATATTTGGTACATGGAGAGATTTAATTCTCTTCTTTTGACTTGCAAATGCTAGTAATTCTTTATCTCCTTGTTTTGCTAAGTGGAATAGTGGATAGAGTACTGTGTCTGGAGTCAGGAAGATCCATCTTCTTGAGTTCAGATTTGGCCTCAGACACTTTCTAGCCGTGTTACTGTGGGTAAGTCACTTAACCCTTGTTTACCTCAGCTTTTTCCCCTGTAAAATGAGTTGGAGAAGGAAAAGACAAACTATTCAAATGTATTTGCCCTGAAAATATGAATTGGAGTCATGAAGAGTCAGACATGACTGACCGGCAACAACAAATTTCTATGGGGTCATTAAATCTTTGTTTCATTAATATTGTAGAGTTTTATGTTTGGATACCTTCTAGCTCCACTGTTGACTTTACTATTTTAACAGTATAGGCTAGGACTGATGTTGTTAATATGTTTATTGATATAAATATGGTTTTCCTATTCAGTTTTGACGTCAGCCTGCCAATCAGTCTTTTAACTTCCACAATACCAGCTTTTGCCTTTGTCTTATGTATTTTTGTGACTTGGCTAATAAGACTTTGGATTTTATAAGTATTACTTGTATCCATTGTTTCAATTTGTCATTCAGATTTAAGCTCCAAGTATTTAGTCTATATACTCCTAAAATATTAAAATTATGAATTAAATCTAACGAAGAAATAAATAGTTCTGGTATTTTTTCAATAATGTTTCCATAGGATAGTGAAGATGAGGTTCTGTTGCTTGATGGCTCTCAACAAAGGAGGTAGTAGCATCAATAGACAAATATTAGACTAGAGTAAAGGTGAAGAATTTAGGATGACTCATGTCAACTGAGCTCTTGGTGTCACACTTTCAGTACCTAGGCTTCTGAAGAGGAAAAGTAACAGAATAAAACAGAGGGTCTTGGAAGACACAAGAGAAGTGAGTGGTCATTTTTGTATGGAAGCTTCTCAAAAGAATCAATTCTAAATTATTCATAGAATCAGCAATTATTACCAAGATATTTTTGCAAGGATCCAATGTTTTGCAGTGCTCAATCCAAGACTTGCTAGGCACTTTGCAAAATTTCTTCAGAGTTGAAACATTTGAAAGTCATCATATAGAAAGTATGAATTTCAAGTAGATTTTTTAAAATAATGTTATTTATTTATTTTTATGGAATAGTGACCAGATTTAAAGAATTGGTTTGGAAAACTAGTCCAATGCTGAAATTCAGAATTACTGAAAGGGCAAAAAATGCAGAAAATATGGCCCAATGTTATGAGAAGCTAAATCACAAGAATGGATTATTTTTCTTTTACTTTATTTGGACAGATGTGATAACGTTATGGAGGCCTAGTCAGAATATGTAGATTTCATCTGGCATTCATTGTAATCAAGAATTGAAATTGCTGTGGTTTATTTTTGGAATAGCCTTCCTGCTATTTTATGCCCGTCTGAAATCAACACTTTTTCAGTGCCCAGCATAAGACATACCCTCACAAGACCTTTCCTGACTCATGCCACCTAATTACCACAGTACTTTCAGCATAGCACTGATCTAATAGCATTTGTCTAATAGGCAGTCAACAAAGATTTCTTAAGTGCTAACTGTGTGATGGACACTGCTAAACTCTAGGAATAAAAATAAAATACAGTGCTTGCCCTCAAGGAGCTTATAATCTAATGGAAATCGCAACGCATAAAGGAATCTGAAAAGTTAAAAGGGGAAGGAGAAGGCACTCAATACAGGGGCATAATGGAAAAATCCAGAGAAATTCAAAGGCAGTGTAGCTTTTGGTAAATTAGAAGACTGTGCTGAATCCTCACCTTAAATAGAAGTTCTAGTGTTCATGGTCCTTCTCTCCAGTACTGCATCTCCACACATGCATGGCTTAATAGAATGGTTTTGGAGTCAGAAGACCTGAGATCAAATCCTCCTTCTGACATTCACTATCTTTGTGACCTGGCAGATATGGGGTGAGATTAGATAATTTCTGAGGACAATTACATATACACCAGATACACTACACACACACACACACATACATGCACACACATATATGTATATGTATGTATATAAAAATATGTGGGTATATATGCATGTATATTTAGGTAGGTGTATATGTATATAGATAGATATGTATGTATGTATGTATGTGTATATGAATGTATGTATATTTGCATGCATTCCTGTTATCCTGGGATATATGTTGTCCTTTGGCTATTTCATTTGTATTTGTGTCGCTAATGCTAGTGCTGGAATCACTAAGACCTGAGTTCAAATAGTGTTTCTGCCACTTGCTTACTTGGTAACGATGGAAAAATTACCTCTTTTCTCAGTGTAAAACTCAATCCATCATACAAACATCTCACAAATATTCTTTTGTCTAATGATTGATTTTTGCAATCAATAAGATTTTTTTTAACTGAAATCCCATTAAGCCACAGCAGCAAAAAATCTCCTCATCAATCTGTAGAATCAGGCAGTACCGAGTAAGGTATAGAAAATACCCTTACACAAATAATAAACTGCCTCCACTTCTATGCATTTTCCAATTCCCAGGTCACCTGTGAAACTGAGGCACCCCAGATGCCTATCCAGTCACTAGCTTGGAAATTTGTGGTATCATATTATTAATTCACAGTATGAGATTGACTAATCTGACCAGCTCATCTTTTGCATAAACTGTCAGTGAATATCCCTCTTTGGGATTCTACTCTGGCCTTCCAAGATGAAGACTGGATAATTAGCCTCAGCAAACGAGTGATAATGAACTATGCTCTGCCAAATTCTAAGCTTCTCTGCTCTTACAACCCAACCATAATTTCCCCATTTCCTTCAACCAAGGATAAAGCATAATAATCCATTCTTTCACATGAACAAAATCGTTTTCATTAAATTATCTCCAGACAAAATAAAGTTGCTACATGGCACAGAATTAGAGCCAGGGAGTTCTGAATTCAAATTTTACTTTACACACTTGGTGGATCACCCTGGATAAATGATCTTACATCTTTCAATTTCAGTTATCTGTAAAATCATGTGGTTGGACTCAGTTTTCCAAGGTCTCTTCTATCTTTAGACCTATGGTCCTATGATTTATGATCCTATGATCATTTCTGTTACCACTTGGCCTTTGGAAAACCTTTTCTGACAATCATTTTCAGAGTTATTAAAATCCTAAGAAGTTTAAAAATTCCATAATAAAGAACTGCTTTCCCTAAATAGGCTTTAAGACAAATGTCTGATTTACAGAAATTTAGCTTGAATTAAATGGTAATGAGGTAATCAAAATCCCATGCTGTCTGAATATAGTAGGTGACAAATGACTTGTTTTCCATTACTTCTTGACTCTTTGGAGAAGAGCTCAAAATTCATGGTACCACACACAGCAGCTTTTGTGTAAATTGAAAGGGCCAAGTATCTTCAAACATACCTGGTACTGTAACCACAAGTATCAATAAATAAAACCTTATCAAAGAGGACTGAATTTAAAACCATGTGCACCAACTGAGGATGGCATTCTTACCCCTTCTCATTAAGAAATAGCTGTGTATTAGTTCATTTAGAAAGCTTCCGAATTTATATCTTCTAATTATTTATTTTTTTATCAATTCTCTGTAACGTTTATGTTCTCTGTAATGTCTCTTGCAAAAGTCATTGACTATTATGCTTTAAAAAATGAATAAATAATAAAATCCCCAAATTTTAAATTAGAAGCAAAATTGAATACATCTACACTTCACCATCAAATATCACTGCATTCACCCTGAAAAGTCATCTTACAATTTCTTTGAAATGCATCTTTTACCTAACATCTATATCACAAAAGTATTAGTGCATTTCAAGCTGTTAAAATGTGTGTGAGTATGTGTGTATGTGTATGTGTGTATGTATCCTCCATCTTATGACTTTACCTATACAATTTTAATTCTTGGGTTGATGTCTAATATTCCCTTGAATCCCTGGAAATGAACTCTTATACTCTAGAGTGCATGTCAAACTATGAACATCTTTCTTCTCCTTTACCATCATAAACTTCTTAATCTAGGATCTTGGACCTTGTTAAAATAATGTGATTAATGTATTTCAATATAATTTGCTTTCTTTGCAGTCTTATGTATTTGATTATATACATTTAAATATGTTACACTAAGAAAAGATCCTTGGTGCCCACCAGGTTGACAAAGAAGTTCTTGATGCAAAAAGTTTAAGAAGAGAGAGAAATCATTTCCTGCCAAGGCATCCATCATTTTCATCCTCAAAAGCAATTTGTTATGTTGCTAAGATAAAATATCCCCTTGCTGATTCCTTCCACTTTTGAAAAATCAACAATCATTATGGTAAACCAAGAAATCATCAATGACTATTTTCAGCAGAGGAAACTGAAGTCGATTTTTGAACACGAAGTCCTCCCATCCCCACTCCCTGACAGACAGTATTTTATCATGCCTATGTTCCTTATTTGTTATCTGATTCTGGAACCTTTACTTTATTCACTTTCTTTATAGATGATCTTTAATATAACCTGATGACCAGATTTTTTAATCGCTCTTTTAATATTCACCAAAATGTATTCTGCCATGTTTACCTACCCTTTGTTTCCTAGACTTCCTCACTTTTTAAATATTTTAAAAATATATAGTGCCACCATATCCCCTGATAATGTGCTCTTGTCCACTCTTATCTAATCCCGCAAAATCTCAGCAGCACAGTGGACATTAAATACAATTCCTTCAATTTGGATCTATAATTATATTTTATATGGTTTATATATTGTTTATTTCATTCAGACATTTGGATTTAAGAGGTTTACTATTCATTTCTTTCTTAGATCATATTTCTCACGCAATTTTGGATGTTTTCAATTCTTTCTCTTTTAATTTCTTACATGTTAGGTAGTCTCGAGATGAAGGGTTAAGGATATAGAAGATGTCTCTGTCCATTAATAGGCCTATGTGACTAATAGGCACATGTGCTCCCTTTTTTTTTTCCCTTGGAACAAAGTCTGTGTTCCCAGGTCTAAAGTTTCACAGGTATTTCCATCATGGATGTTTTGCTGCTTTGAACTCCAGCCCAGTTCACAGCTATGATACATTCTGTGCTGAGTCACATAAGCTTTCACACCTTTGGGCACTAAGCCAATTAGGCATTATGTCAGATTGCGATGCCTTCTGGCTCTAAGCCTATTAGTGGAAAACTATATGTACTAGGAAGTTGGTATTTTAATTTGGGGCTCACTCCTGAGAAGAATGTTTCTTTGTGATTTCCTGGACAACACTATGGGTAGCCATTGTTAAGCCCCCCTCTGCCCCCTAGCTTTGTGAACCCAGATGTTGGTGCTTCCTGGTCTGGTCATTATGTATCTATTACTCTGTTTACAGAGTTGGAGCCCTGTCTGTTAGATTCTTTCTTGGATACTTCTTTCTACTCACTTCTTTCTGCATTGCTTAATTAAAGTAAGATTACTAACCTCTTTGAAGCTGCCTTTCCTTTAGAAAAGCAGGTCAAGAACCTGTGTTAGCATCCCGCCTATGTGCTGGTGTCATCAGTTTCACACCTACACAACAGCTGCTAGCAGCGTTCTTGCTACAAAAGGATACCAGGTGTTTGACATATAGAGCCAGTGTTCTTGCCATCCTTTTATTTAAACAGTTTTCCAATATCTCAGGCAATTTTACTTCATAGTATTGTTGTAGTAATCAAATGAGATATTTGTAAAGTACTTAATACACTGCTAGTCACATAGTAGGGGCTTAATAAATGCTTGTTTCTTACGCACTTAGCAGTCTTGAAGACTTGCATCACAGAGCTGAAAAGGAACCACAGACATCATATACATTAAATCTCTCATCATTTTGAAAACAAAAAAGGAACAGAGAGGAAAAGCATTGTTCATGATCACATTAATAGTGTCTCAGACAACATTTTAAATTCAGATCATCTGGTTCCAAATTCTACACTGTTGCCACTCCAGCAGAATCTCAAAGATAAATTAAAAAAAAAATACATACCATGTGCCCAAAGGCATAAAGAGAAGAGCACATGAGGAAAATCAGAATAGTAATTACACTCTGTATGTTAAAGGACTCATGTCTCAGTTAGGTGAGATTAGAGGACCAAAAATAATTGCCTATACATGAAAGAATGGATAAGTACCATGAATCTGTACGTAAAATGCCAAGCGAATGTTACCATTCGCAAAAAAGGTAAAGATCTTTTTTTGTTTGTCTCGGTTGATGACACTGCAGCTAAGTATGGTTAGACGGCAAAGTTTTCATAAGATTCAGGGGATGAATTTCCAGGTGAAAAGACCAATATGGCAGTTTAGCAATCATTAGGACCATGAAAGTCTCCCATTGCCCTGGAAATTATCTAGTCTATAATAAAACCATCATTACCCATCACTTTAGAAAGTTTATGCCAGTTGAATGCCACATCTTTCTTCTCATCATCTTTTTGACTTCTTAGATCACAATTACCATTGATAGCTAGCAAACTCTATGTATATTCTCTCCTACTAAAATTTAAGTTCCTCTTTGGAGGATTAGGTTGCCTCACTTTTAAGTTTTTGCCACCAAAATTCGGGACACAACTCGACACATAGCAGGCCTAATATATGTTTTCATTCATTCAATCATATATCCATTCAAAAACTAAAAGAGAAACAGAAGATATGTTTGAAAAACATGTAGAATTTTAAAATTCATGTGATGAATATGAGTTGCTTTTAGAGACATCTTAGTTAATGCTGCAAAAAAAATCTTTGGCTTTTGGGGGGCGGAGCCAAGATGGCGGAGTGAAAGCAACGACTCACCTAAGCTCCTGGAAAAACTCCTCTGGATATATCTGGGGGGAGAGTCTGACCAGACTTTGGAGTTGTAGAATCCAGTGGGAGACGGACTTTGACAGATTCGGAGCCCAGGCTGGACTGGAGGGTCCACGGGAGGGATCTGTTCCGCGGGGGTAAGACCCCGGCGCGGCAGGGCGGAGGCGACCCGAGGGGCCCGAGAGTGGCGGGCGAGACCAGCGGAGCAGGAGATAAGCCAGGCCGAGCCAACGATATCAGCGCAACAGCCTTTGAAATCTTCAGCCTAAAGACGGGACTTCAGTGGGTCACTACTTGAACATCCAGGAGCTGGGATGCCAGAGTGATCAGTAAGTGCTCTCCCCTCCCCCCCATGACCGTGAGGGAACCATAAAATTCTTCCCCAGATTGATCCTGGATCAGTGGGAGCAGCAGAAGGGGGCGGGTGGTCTCATAACACCAGAGGCTGGAGAGGTGGCAAAGGGGGATTCTTCCTACCGTGGTAGAGGCTATCTGGAGGGACAGACGACCCAGGGCAGAGAAAAATTCGCACTGAGACCCAAGCAAGCCGCAGCCCGGGAGACGAGCCCCAGGAGGGGCAGGAACACGCATTAGCCTCTAGGCGTGCCCCAGCCCTCCAGGGGAAAAGGGAAGACAATAGGGAAGCTAGGATCACCATCCCGCGGACCTTGCCTTTGCCTCAGGCCAGCTGAGGAGATATCCTGAGACCAGACCACACCTCCCACACACCTATCAAGCTAAACCCAGGGTTGATCTGGGAAACAACAACAACAAAAAAAAGCCTGCTTTTAGCCTAGACAAACATCAACTCAACTTAAAAGATCTGTATCTTCTGACTGAAAGAACCAAAAGCTACAACACTCAGCCAACATCATGAATCGGAAAAAGCAGACGAAAAGTGAAAAAACCATAGAATCTTTCTATGGGGATAAGGACCAAAACACAAACACCAAAGAGGTCAGAGCTGAGACTGTACTTCCATCTGAAACCTCAGATGGGACTATGAATTTCTCGCAAGCACAACTAGATTACCTGGAACGTCTGAAGAAGGATATAAAAGAAAAACTGGCCAATGATTTTAAAACCATAAAAAAAGAATTCACTGATGAGAACATCAATCTGAAAAAGAAAATTGAAGAAATGGAAAAGGAAGTTCAAAAATTAACTGGAGAGAATAATTCCCTAAAAGGAAGAGTTAATCAAACGGAAAAGGAAACTCAAAACCTAATAGGGAAAATTGATCAGATGGAAAAGGAAACCCAAAACCTAACTGGGAAAATTGGTCGAATGGAAAAAGAAGTACAAAAATTAAATGGAGAAAATAGCTCCTTAAAGGGAAAAATTGGCCAGATGGAAAAGGAGATGCGAAAGCTAACTGAAGAAAACAATACGATCAAGATTAGAATTGGGCAAGTAGAAACTAATGACTCAATGAGGCAACAAGAATCAGTCAAACAAAATCTAAAGAATGAAAAGATAGAAAAAAATCTAAAATATTTAATTGGAAAAACAACTGACCTGGAAAATAGATCCAGGAGAGAAAATCTAAGAATTATTGGCCTGCCAGAAACCCATGATGAAGAAAAGAGTCTGGACAATATCTTCCAGGAAATCATCAAGGAAAACTGCCCAGAAGTACTAGACTCAGAGGGCAAAATAGTCATCGAAAGAATCCACCGTTCCCCACCGGAAAGGGATCCCAAACTCAAAACCCCAAGAAATATAGTTGCCAAATTCCAGAGCTATCAAGTGAAGGAGAAAATACTACAAGCAGCCAGAAAGAAACAATTTAAATATCAAGGTCACACAGTCAGGATCACACAGGACCTTGCAGCTTCTACATTAAAAGATCGAAAGAATTGGAACCCAATATTCCGTAAGGCAAAGGAGTTGGGACTCCAACCGAGGATCAACTACCCAGCAAAGTTCAGCATAACATTTCAGGCAAGGAGAAAGTCATTCAACGAAATAAGTGATTTCCAGAGCTTCCTGACCAAAACACCAGAACTCAATAGACAATTTGATCTTCAAATGCAGGTCTCCAGAGAATCATAAAAAGGTAAACAGAGGGGAAAAAACAAAAACAAAAACTTGCTACTCAATTAGGGCAAACTGTTTACCTCCCTGTAAGGGAAGATGATACCTGTTAATCTTGAGAACTGTGCAGCTATTATGATAAAAGGGATATATGTAGAGGGAACGGGCATAAAGTAAATGATGTCATGGCAAAAATATGATTTAAGTATGAGAAGGGAATGTAATAGGAGGTGTGGAAAGGGGGAAGCAGAAAATGGCAAATTATATCACAGGAAGAAGTACAAAACCATAGTAGAGCGAAGGAGGGGAGGGAGATGAGCATTGTTTGAGAGGTACTCTCATCTGATTTGTTCAAAGGAGGGAACAATAACCTTAAGCAGATAATCCTAACTAGCTCTATAGGTAGTAGGAGGGGAAGGGGGAAGAAAGGGAAGGGTGGCTAAAAGGGAGGAAAGAAGCAATAAGAGTAAAGGGGACTAAAAGGGAGGGGGGCTAAAAGAAGGAGGGGAAGGCTGCAGGAGGAGGGGGAGAAAAGTGAATACTATTGAGGAGGGGAAGGGAGACGGGAGAGTTAAAAGCACAAATGGTGAGAAAGAGGGTGGAGGGAAATACACAGATTGTAATCATAACTGTGAATGTGAATGGGATGAACTCTCCCATAAAACGGAGACGGATAGCAGAATGGATTAAAAGCCATAATCCAACAATATGCTGCTTACAAGAAACACATTTGAAACGGGGGGATACACATAGGATAAAGGTCAAAGGATGGAGCAGAATATATTGTGCTTCAGCTCATGTAAGAAAGGCAGGAGTAGCAATCCTAATCTCAGACAAAGCAAAAGCAGAAATAGATCTAATCAAAAGGGATAAGGATGGAAACTATATCCTACTAAAAGGCACCATAGACAATGAAGCAATATCATTACTAAACATGTATGCTCCAAGTGGTATAGCATCCAGATTCTTAGAGGAGAGGTTGGGGGAGTTGAAGGAAGAAATTGATAGCAAAACTATACTAGTGGGGGACCTCAACCTCCCCCTCTCTGAACTCGATAAATCCAACCTTAAAATAAACAAGAAAGAGGTTAAGGAGGTAAATAAAACTCTGGATAAGGTAGATATGATAGATCTTTGGAGAAAATTAAATGGTAATAGAAAGGAATATACCTTTTTCTCAGCGGTACATGGAACATTTACAAAAATTGACCATGTACTAGGACATAAAAATCTCACAATCCAGTGCAGAAAGGTAGAGATAATCAATGCATCCTTTTCAGATCATAATGCATTAAAAATTACATGTAATAAAAGGCCATGGAAAGAGAAACCAAAAATCAATTGGAAACTAAATAATCTAATTCTAAAGAAGGATTGGGTTAAAGAAGAAATCATAGAAACAATCAACAACTTCATTCAAGAGAATGACAATAGTGAGACAACGTACCAAAACTTATGGGACACTGCAAAAGCAGTTATTAGGGGAAGTTTTATATCTCTGAATGCTTACATAAATAAAATAGAGAAAGAGGAGATCAATGACTTAGGCTTGCAGTTGAAAAAGCTAGAAAAAGAACAAATTGAAAATCCCCAAGTAAATACCAAATTAGAAATACTGAAAACCAAAGGAGAGATTAATAAAATTGAAATAAAGAAAACTATTGAATTAATAAATAAAACCAATAGTTGGTTTTATGAAAAAACTAATAAAATTGATAAACCTTTGGTTAATCTGATCAAAAAAAAGAAAGAAGAAAACCAAATTACTAACATTAAAAATGAAAGGGGTGAACTCACCTCCAATGAGGAGGAAATTAAAACAATAATTAGAAACTACTTTGCCCAACTTTATGCCCACAAATTCGACAATCTAAACGAGATGGATGAATATTTTAAAAAATACAAATTGCCCAGATTAACAGAAGAGGAAGTCGAATACTTAAACAACCCCATCTCAGAAAAAGAAATTGAACAAGCCATCAATGAACTCCCTAGGAAAAAATCTCCAGGGCCAGATGGATTCACAAGTGAATTCTATCAAACATTTAAAGAACAGTTAATTCCAATACTACATACACTATTCTTGAAAATTGGGGAAGAAGGAGTCCTCCCAAATTCTTTCTATGATACAAATATGGTTTTGATACCCAAACCAGGAAGAGACAAAACAGAGAAAGAAAATTATAGACCAATTTCCCTAATGAATATAGATGCAAAAATTTTAAATAAGATTTTAGCAAAACGAATACAGCATCTTATCACGAGATTAATACATTATGATCAGGTAGGATTCATACCAGGACTACAGGGCTGGTTCAATATTAGGAAAACTATTAGCATTATCGACCACATCAACAACAAAGCTAACAGAAACCACATGATTATCTCAATAGATGCAGAAAAAGCTTTTGACAAAATACAACATCCATTCCTACTAAAAACATTGGAGAACGTAGGAATAAAGGGAACTTTCCATAAAATAATAAGCAGTATCTATCTAAAACCTTCAGCAAGCATTATATGCAATGGGGATAAGCTAGATGCATTCCCAATAAGATCAGGGGTGAAACAAGGTTGTCCATTATCACCACTATTATTCAATATGGTACTAGAAATGTTAGCTGTAGCAATTAGACAAGATAAAGATATTCAAGGAATTAGAATAGCCAAAGAAGAAACTAAGTTATCACTCTTTGCAGATGATATGATGATTTACCTAGAGAATCCCAGAGATTCAAGTAAAAAATTACTTGAATTAATAAACAACTTTGGCAAAGTTGCAGGGTACAAAATAAACCCACACAAATCCTCTGCATTCCTATATATTAGCAACAAAGTTCAACAGCAAGAGATAGAAAGAGAAATCCCATTTAAAGTTAGGGTAGACAGTATAAAATACTTAGGAGTCTACCTGCCAAAACAAACCCAGGGACTATATGAACACAATTACAAGACACTTTTTGCACAAATAAAGTCAGATTTAAGTAAGTGGAAAAACATTAGTTGCTCATGGGTAGGCCGTGCTAATATAATAAAAATGACAATTCTACCCAAATTAATATACTTATTTAGTGCCATACCAATTAAACTATCAGACAATTACTTTCTAGAGCTGGATAAAATAATATCAAAATTCATTTGGAAAAACAAAAGGTCCAGAATATCAAAGGGACTAATGAAAAGAAATGCTTGGGAAGGTGGCCTAGCGCTACCAGACCTTAAACTGTACTATAAAGCAGCAATTATCAAAACCACTTGGTATTGGCTAAGAAACAGAGAGGTAGACAAGTGGAATAGACTTGGCACTCAAGATGCAGTAGGCAAAGAATATAGCAACCTTCTGTTTGATAAACCCAAGGACCCCAGCTTCTGGGATAAGAACCCATTGTTTGACAAAATTGCTGGGAAAACTGGATAACAGTGTGGCGGAAATTAGGCATAGACCCATACCTGACACCGTACACAAGAATAAAGTCCAAATGGGTACATGATTTAGGTATAAAGATTGATACCATGAACAAACTGGAGAAGCAAGGAATAGTGTATTTATCAGATCTATGGAGAAGGGAAGAATTCTTTACTAAAGGAGAGATAGAATGCATTATGAAATGCAAAATGGATAACTTTGAGTACATTAAACTGAGAAGTTTTTGCACAACCAAACCCAATGCAACCAAAATCCGGAGGGATGTAGTAAATTGGGAAAAATTTTTTACAGCTAAGCTCGGGGATAAAGGCCTCATTTCTAGAATATATAGAGAACTGACCCAAATGTATAATCATACAAGTCATTCCCCAATTGATAAATGGTCAAAGGATATGAACAGGCAATTTTCAGAGGAAGAAATTAAAGCTATCTATAATCATATGAAAAAATGCTCTAAATCACTATTGGTTAGAGAGATGCAAATCAAAACAACTCTGAGTTACCACATCACACCTATAAGATTGGCAAACATGACAGAACAAGAAAATGATAAATGCTGGAGAGGATGTGGGAGAGTTGGAACACTAATTCATTGTTGGTGGAGCTGTGAGCGCATCCAACCATTCTGGAGAACAATTTGGAACTATGCCCAAAGGGCTACAAAAATGTGCATACCCTTTGACCCAGCAATATCGCTACTAGGACTATATCCCCAAGAGATCATAAAAATGGGAAAGGGTCCCACATGTACAAAAATATTTATAGCAGCACTCTATGTAGTTGCCAAAAACTGGAAGTCAAGGGGATGTCCATCAATTGGGGAATGGCTGAATAAATTATGGTATATGAATGTAATGGAGTACTATTGTGCCATAAGAAATGATGAACAAGAAGACTTCAGAGAGGCCTGGAAGGACTTATATGACCTGATGCTGAGTGAAAGGAGCAGAACCAGGAGAACTTTATGCACAGCAACAACCACAGTGTGTGAGAGTTTTTTCTGGTAGACTTAGATTTTTGTAATAACACAAGAACTTCTGAAAAAAAAAAAAATCCCAATGGTGGACCTCAAGGCAAAATGCCTTCCACACTCAGAGAGAGAAATATGGAAGTCACTCACATAATGTAGCAGATCATGTTTGTGTATGTGTATCTGTTTGTGTATCATGTTCTTATTTGTTATACGGATTCTTTCATTTATCTTAGTCTGACTACATAGCATGACTATAGTGAAAAGATACTCAATAGGAAAGTATATGTAGAATCTATACAGAATTGTATGCAGTCGTGGGGAGGGAGGGAGGTAGTGGGGGGTGGGTGGGGAGGGATAAAATCGCAATTGTATGGCAGTGATTGTTAAACATTAAAAAAATAAAAAAATTAATAAAAAAAAAAATCTTTGAGAGTGATGAGAAAAGCAAGGGGCAGAGAGAGAGTAACAGAATTGGTCTTTTCCCCTCTATACTTCCCTGCATCGCTTTCTTGTTCTGGTAGTGCAAAAAAAGAGGTCCATATAAATCAAAGAACTATAATTTCATTACTAACTCACTCAGCTGCATAAAAGAAACAAAAATATTATTTCATATATCAGTCTTCTGTGTCAGCGATTCATATAATGCTTTTCAAAAGCTTTGGCATTAAATTCTTTGTGCTACACAATCAAAGCTCAGCTAACCATATTTGCTGAATATTTCATTACATACAGCATAGGCTGAGAAGATACTGATTGACTTTATATCACCAATACTAATTGACTTGCCTCCATTACTAGTAGTGATGTTGGCTATTTGGGATGATGATTTCTTCAAGAATATATTTATTAATGAAGATGAATATTTAAGTAATATCTGTGCCTGAATTTCCCTGGTGAAAGTGTATACTCTTTACTAATCTAAGAGATGATAAGGCAATGCAATATATTATTAATTGCATAAAATCTTTATTATACTATTAGGTAAGGACTATTAACTTGATTTTTTAAAAAGGTATAAGCAGAATTAAACTAAAGATGCATTTAATACTATAGATAAATTGGCATTTGGTTACATTTACAAGTTTAAAGAAATTCTTGTAACACTTGGGATGTCAGTTCTTCTCTCTTCCTATGCAAATTGACTACTTTCTGTCATAGTTCATTTAGATTTATGATTCCTAAACTGTAATTTACTTAATTCTTCCCATGACATCATCATTTCTTCCTTCAGTTTAACTGCTACAACAGCTACTGGCATTTCTTGAGTGTCCTTTGTATAAATTTACCATGATGTTAGGATTAACCCTAGCTCTAACCCTTCAGAAACGCATCAGGGAAGTAGAAAACATTGTTCTTTTCCCTAATGAGGTTCCAATCAAGTTTTCTGCCAAGTAAAGGTCAACTTCAGAGAGCACGCTGCTCATCATCTAACAGAATAAAATATAATTGACATCATATCAATTTCCATTTCCTTGTATTTCATTATCTTAATATTCAAATGACAGGAAACCTTCTGTTTTGGTTCATGTTCATAGGTCAAGTTCATGGACAAATGCCTCAAAATACTACCATATCTCTCATGCTATTCCAAAATAACAAGATATGTAATATTTGAATCAACTCCAATAGTGACACAACCATATTCAGCAGCTATTTAGGCAGTGTGGTAGTACACTGGATCAAACGCTAGCTTGGAATTCAAGAAGATCTAAGTTCAAATACTGCTTCAGACATTGTGTAATAATGGACAAGTCATTTAATTCCCATGCCCATGAATTTAAGTATATGTAAAGTGGCAATGATAACAATAACATCACCATAATTGTTGTGATTAGCAAATGAAATGACATAATTTAAATAATGTGCGAACATTATAGTGTTTAATAACTGATTAAATATCTCTTTTATAGGGGCTATTATTAAAATTGTGGAAATCATTATGGGTCCTCTAAAATGATTTATTGATTTAAAAAGAATCTACTCATTTATTCCCCAAAACACATTTAATGAAATCTTCTCAAAATTAAGCAAAATAAAAAACATTCATAGATTAATCTCTCTCTCAGAAGATGAAAAAACATATTTATCAGTTCTATGAAATCAAGAATGATTATTATATGAATTATGCAATTGTTAATGTTTTTATTATATAATTACTGGGTTTTTATATTATTCTATATTTTCTTTCTTTAATGCAGCTTCAGTTTACATTAATCTTCATAAGCTTCTTTCCTTTCTAGGGTTTATCCTCTTTGGAAAACAAATCACATCACATTTAATTTATATAGAGCCAGACTCTGAGCCAAGAACAATTTTGCTTGTGTCATGCCTCTGACACGTAATGATTTCATGACCTTCAGTAAGTAACCAACCTTCTTGGTGTTCTATTAAACTTTCTAAGACTACTGGTTATAGAGAAGGCATTCATCTGCTTTGTTAGAAGGAATGTCATTATGCAGAAGATCTCTATAAACATTAAGGAACTCAGCCACTATTCTTTTCTTAACATTAACATAGCTTTCTATCTTATTTCTAAATAGTAAGGTACATTTTTTTTTTTTTGCATTTTGCTCATCTCTACCAGCATTGCATTAGTAACCCATTAGTCTTATAAACCCTTCCACACTGGGTGTTTTCACATCCTCTCTGTTTTTCTGCCATATGAGGTGATCCCTCACATATAGTTTAATTTTTAATTTTAATTTTTCTTGCTTATTGAGATTTAGAGCAATTTCCATGTGCATATTTCTTATATTTTTAGATGATAAAGTATCATATAATAACCAATAGCAACTAGAGAGTATCATGACATTTTGGATAAAAACATGACTAACCTTAAAGACCTAGAACCTGGATCTAAAGTTTTTCTTTGACACAAACTGTCAAATTTCTTAATTTTCCAGTTCCCCAGGAATCTCACTAAGACTGGAAGTTATACAGAATTTCCAAATTTCATAATTAGAAGGTTTTTCTCTAACCCCTCTGATGACAATGCTTCTGTCCTCTTATGGCCCTTTCACTGTGTAGCAACTATGAATATGCAAGCATAATTCTGAATCACAAAATGTAGTAGACTCTCCACATGGAAGACAGAACCAAAACATTTATTTAAAGAGGAGAAAGCCAAATTCCAGCACCAAAGAGTCAAATCCATCATAGCAACAGAGAAATCTAAACACGATAACAATGCAGGGGTCACTATCATCCCAAAACTTGCACCTGTTAGGGCCCTCCCACAAACCAATACTCATAGCTCACTGCCTGCTTCTGCTGTCTCCTTCAGCTCTAACTGCTGTGTCCAAATTCCTTTCACATCTGCTCCACCCTTCCTTCTTTACATGTTTGGCAAGTTCCTCCCACCACAGACTTATGTGATTCAGATTTCCATGGGACTCAAACAGGTCATATATGCCTATTAATGGATGGGAAAGATATTCCCATTATGCAAAAAAAAAAAAAGACATTAACAATTTACCCTGGCAGTAAGAGTTTTAATAAAGCCCATGTATAGGATACACATAGGGATGGATATCTCCTAAGTCCCAGTATTATGACTTATTTTCTATTTTTTGGAATTTTCATGTAGTTCCTTTTCAAGTATAGCTCTCTGATGCGTATGGAATATTGGTGTCTTTTTACAATTCATAGGTATCATGGTTTACATTTTGTGAGGTAACATTCTATGAGCCTGATTCCTCATTTGGGTGGCAATCCTTCTAAATGCATGTCTTTGATTAGCCAAGTTTCTCTTTTGTGTCTCTTTCTCTGCTCTTGGGTTTACTGTTATCCTTTACTATCTAATTTCTATGAAAACATGCTCAATGAGAAAGGGAAAAGAGAGAAATGGAGAAATTCTCTTTGCTCTCATGGAATCAATCCATCTCCAGAAGCTCAAAAAGAGGGATAAAAGGGCTCTCTTATACACCTGTATATTATTTCTGTTGAGTGAATAATTAATTGATTGAATAATGGCTTTAAACTCTATCTTTCACATATAAAATAAAACACCTGGGACTAAAACAACAATAATATCAACAGTTACAGCAAAAATAACAGAAACAAAGCCAAAAGTAACCTACCCAATTGTCTGTATAAATGATGTCTCCATTTTACAGATAAGCAAGCAAATTCAGTAACTTCAAATAATTTGTCTATTGTCACAGAGTAAATAAGTGTAAAGAATAATATGAACTCAAGTCTTCCAGATTTCAAACTCAGTAGTTTATCCACTTTGGCACACTATTTCTTCCCTGTACATTTTCCAAGTTACCTTAATCTCTTAGATGACTGATCTGGCACATATTTTTATGTTATAATGGCTTCTCTGACCAATTTCCTGAGGCTAGTCAAATACCACAATTAGATCCATAGTGTCTAAAATTGGTATCTATGTTGAACTAGTTCTGGAAGAGATGACAGTCAACGTAATATAACACAATGGAATGCAATGAATGCAATTTATTAAGTAAACAATATGCAAAGCTCTTTTAGACAAAGCATTTATGCAAAATTCTGCTAAATTCTTATCTGGAGATGGGCTATTTAGATGAGGCATGGCTCTTTCCTCAAAGATATTGTGATTCCATTTTACCCAAAATGATAAGCATTTATTAATGTTTAATACTTATAATATTAGACTCTTGGGATAGATGAGTAAGAGTGAGATTCCAGGGATTGTCCCACATAGAGTTAATAAGTAAATATGCTCAGAAATGTAAAACAACGTGCTAAATGTCAACTGCCTGTCTAATGTCACTAGTTAATAAATTTAGATTAGAAAAGGATGTTGCTTAACTGCAAACTTGTCATTTTATAGACTGTGACCCAGAATAGTGTACTGACCAGCTCAAACTCTTATAGGCTTCAAGGTGTGGAAATGAATTCAAATCTCTCTCTTTTTACTCCAAATTAACTTTTCTTTCATGTAGACAATAATTTCTGAAGGAGAAAAAAGATCTCTTAACAGACATCTCCCTTACCACTGATCATGCTTTTTATATGGCATATCTTTATTTTTTTTTCATTCTATTTTTCAAGTCTATTGAATTAAGTACTCTCTCACAGCCTGAAAGACATGAGTTTAAGCTCTAACTCTGATACATACCAGCTGGGTAATCCTGGTTAAATCATTTAATCTCTCACTGCTCTGTTCAACTCTTAATGTCATTGACCTCTATTACTCTATTCCCTAGGAAATTGGTTCCCTATATCAATGTAATAATGAATTAATAGTTTTAATTCTTATATATAAAAATCCTTATAAAACAAAAAAAAAAGGAAAACAAAACCCATTTTGTTTAAAGGATATGGACTGTCCCTGGTAAATAGCACAAGACCCTACACACTTAGGTGAGAAGATCTTTAAAATTTGAAAATATATGTCCATTTCTCTTTAAATTACCTGGAATGTGTCCTTAACATGGTAAGGACTCCTCATCTCCCAGAGTCCCAGAGTTTATGACTTCCATTATCCCTAAGTACTCAGAGATGTTAAGTCCTATTATAAATACCTCTCTGGTAACTACACTACTGTTTGACTCCTGGCACTTCTCCTGTCAAGTATTACGAGGGAAGATCCATAATATTTTTTTTTTCTCAGCAAGAGAAAACAAAATAAAAAATGACACTAATAATGTTATGTTTAATTCATGATAATTTGATGTTCTTTTTTAATGATCTGAATAAAATGACTTTTGTAAGATAATACTTTTGATTCATTTTGTCCCTAGACTGTTTTATTATGTGAAACATAAAGTCCTCAAATAATTACAACAAAGAGTTTAGTTGGAACTTATTGCTACAAATAGCTTTCAGATTCAAATAGTAGTTCAAATCACTTCAGAAGCAACAAAAACACATATTATAGAGGAGCAGGAAGTCTGTCAGGAAGTGAGCTGTCATGCTGGGAGGTCTTGTGTTAGAAATATACCTTCTTCCTCATGCTGATTTCATTTCAATAACTGGGTTGATGAAATTCAAATGATTTTAAAATCTGCACGTTGAACTCCCCTCTGCTCTAAGAAATGTCCCAAAGAAGCACAATTAATTTAGTTTTGCTTTCAGGAAGTATATCCCACTGTGACTGACTCTACAAGTGTTGGTTTTAGAGATAAGGAAGGCATAAGCTAGGCAAGCTCCATTTCATTTTAGTTGGTGGAAAAACAGCATCTGTCTCTCAGTGTTGTTGTAATGATCAAATGAGATATTTGTTAAGTACTTCACAAACCTTAAACTCATATATAAATTCCAGTTATAAAAATATAATAATAATTATTATTATTATTAAAAATCAGCAGTCTCTTATTTGGTAAATTGCACATCTTGCTGGTAATACTTTTCAAATAATTTAGTGAGACTATGACATTTACACAAATATCATCCAATTAATTTGAGGTGAAAAATTGTATATTCCAAAAATAATAGGTATGGGTGTGCTGAACTTATCTAGATAATCCTGATAATCAATTTTTAAATTTTTAGTGTGGTATTTATGCTTCAGGAATCAGCAAATGCTATGAATTAGAGTTTAATGTGTCTAGATTTTTTTTAAAAAAGTGATTCATAAAAAAATGTTAGCAATGCAGATTATACTAAAAAATGCATTGTGTGTACTTTTTTGAAAGTTAGGTTGTTAAGTATTTATTAACATACCATTTCTCATAACTTGTCTGTTTGTATTCCCGAGCTGCTAAATAGAGATATATGAGGATATACAATGTTCCCAACGAGGCAAAAAAACGAAATCATTACTTTTAATCTCAATGGAGTTCTCATTGCATGGCAATCTTCTTTTTTATTAAATTTATTTAATCAAAGAACCTTTGGAAGATGGTGTATTAAAGGATCTCCTGATTTCATATTCCTCAACAGCTCTGACTGCCAATAAGTGACTACTTTATATTTTATTGAAATATGCACACACATGTATATATAGATTATATATAGATATACATGTGCATATGCATGTTTATATGTGTATATGTATGCATGTATGTATGCACACACATGTGCACACACACTAGGTGGCACAGTGGATGGAGCACTGGATCTGGCATCAGCAAGACCTGAGTTCAAATGTGGTCTCAAATACTAACTGTGTGACCCTGGGCAAGTCACGTAACCTTATTTGCTTCAGTTTCTTTATCTGTAAAATGAGATGGAGAAGGAAATGGCAAACTACTCCAGCATCTTGGTGAAGGAAACCCTAAATGGGGTCACAAGGAATCAGACAATGCTGAAATAACTCAACAACAACACACAAAATCTCTCTCTGTCTCTCTTTCTCTCTGTCCGTCTTTCCTATTTCACTTTCTATTGTCATCAGCAACAATAAATTCCCATTCCCTCTTTTTTAATTTTTCAAAATATTTTGTATCTGTCCTCTTCTCTTTTTGTCCATTCTTCAGGAAAGGCTATTTCTCTTTCTGACGGTAATTCCTGTATGTATGACCTTGTTTCCCTATATCCCTCCCAACTAACCAAAATTTATTCCATCACTCTTTTACATTCCAAATTTCTCCCCATCTAAGAAATAGGTTTTTCACTGCTGCCTTTAAAGGTTCTCAAGTTTCTTCAATTCACAACCAAGTCAGTAAGCCAATTGGCATTTGTTAAAAGCCTACTATGTGTTCTAAGTACTGAAGATAAGACAGTCAAAAGAATCTTGTTCTCAAAACCTTATGATGTATTGGAGAATACAACATGAAAATTTTGCACTAAAACTTAACATACATATGATAAATTGATAGTAATCTCATAGGGAAGACATTTTGATTCGTCAAAACCGGAAAAGGTTTCTTGTACAAACTGGAACTTTAGGTAAGATCTGAAGGAATCCAAGGAAGTGCATCCAACATGCAGTGCATAATGGCGTAGTTAAAATTAAAGTTAAAATTAAACATTTATTTTTTTCAAAATAATAGAAATTAAACATATTTGAAATAAATGTAAATAAGGTTTCAAATCATTTATTCTTGATAAGTTTGTAGTATCTATGCTTCTAAAGTTGTTAAAATTTAACATTGTACTAAGACTTTTGGGACAGTTTTCATTTTAGTTCTTCATCTCTGCCTTTTAAAATCATTGTTGATTTTCCCAAACCTTCAAGCTTCAGCTGAACGGTTATCTATTCATTAAGCCCTTCCAGGAATTTGCATTTCCTTGTTTACTTCCATGTTGTATTGTACAAGTAAAATAAGAGTTCGAGGGCAGCGATGGTTTATATTTCTATTCTTTTTTGTCATTAAGTCTTCAGAATACTCAACAGATTGTCTTGTGTCCAGTAGACATGAAATATTTCCTGAGGTTAATTGTTGAAATAAATGAAACATATGGGAACCAGTCAAAAATAGTTATTCTATTTAGAAGCCAATTGTTTCATTGATTCTATGATTTCTATAAAGACAATTTATATATCTAGACTCATCTATAGTATTGGACTGGACCACCGCCAGTTGTCTTGACTTTTGACTCATCACTGGACTCTGATGAGAAGAAAAAGTGATGCCGATGACTTTATGCAGCTCTGACTGACTTCAATCCAATTCACAGAATTCATATTCTCGTCATAATGAAGGACAATTAGCAACAACGATAATGTGAGTGCATCAGAAAACCATCAAATTAGAAAAAGAATACAAAAGTTATAAATATATCCAGGTTATTCTACATATCTCCCTTGGACAAGATTCCTTTCAAGACGCCATGACATAATTTTGGAAAATATTCTCAGAATTATGTTCCTTGCTTTCTTTCTGGAACTGTTTTTATGATGATGATATGCCTTTCACACAACTTACATCCTACTAGATTTAACTTTAATAATGTGCTTAAAAATTTCAAAATGACCATAGGAAGTATGAAATTAGGATATATATATATATATATTATATGGATATATATATATTATATGCATATATACCTACCTGTATTATACATATATATGTACGTGTATGTATTTATGATATTTAAGACTCCCCTGAATGCATTCTGTGTGGCCAAGTTTTCCACCACCATACCTTTGACCTCAGAATTCAACACTTGTTTACCTCCTACACATTTTAATTGATGCAAAAATTATCTCCTTCATAAACTCCTACTAGATTTTCATAGTTAAAAATTATCTTTCCTAAAAGATGCCACAGCAGACATTCTATTATAATTGCTGTTTGTACTACATTAATTCAAATAGTATTTCCCATATTATATTATAATGACATTAAAAATATGTAATGGGATTCACCCTGTGGAGAATGCATGGACCCAGGCCTGTATCTTCACCCCTCTTAGTGGGTCATATGTTTGTAGTAACATGTAAATTCCTTTCTAAATGGCATTCAGGGACATTCCTTCCTTTTTTTCCCCATTATTAAATAATGTATTATTTGTAAAAGCACTTAACATAATATTTAAAATACAGAAAGTGCTATTTAAATGCTTATTTTCTTTGCCTTCCAAACCTTTGTTTACTTTTTTCCTCATAGAAATCCTTTTCACATACATATTACATGTCCTTTCCTAGACTGTAATTTCCCTGAGAATGGGCATAATGTCTTATCATTATTCCCCACAGTCCTAACAGGATGCACTGGAATCATTAATGTTTTATGAATATTTAAAGAATTGTCTGAAATAGTTAAAGAATAAAATCAGTTTTCATTTTCCCTTCCCATGCTGGGGTGGAAAGAGTATCACAGAAACCCAAATAGCATAAGATCATAGATTTAGAAAAGGAATAAATGTTAGAGGTAATAAAATGCATTGTATTCACTCTACGCAAAAGGAATCTCAGGAAAAGAGTAATTAAGTGATATGAACAAAGCAAATAGGTTAAGTGGCAAAGTCCTATTTTCACCCATTTTTTCTGAATCCAAATCCATGGTGATTAACACTCTATGAGCTATCTGCTTCCGTTGATATCTATCTCTCTTACAACATCCTTACATCATTTGTCCACTTTTTCTACTGTGTTTGGTTTCATTTCACCACTGCCATAATATGACCCCATATTTCTGAGAGGCATTCACTGCTTTTTCCCCTTCCTTCTGGTTCCAGTTAAGGTCTAATGAACAAGTAGGCAGGATAGGGGTTAGGAGGAAAGCACATTATCATGCTCTGAGAAAGGAGTGCTTGAATCATCCTCCAAATGGAGTGAGCTTGCTTTAAGAAAAGTGTCACTCAGAAGAGTTATCTTTAACTTCAATGTTATTATCTTTGAAAATCATTCAGTTTCTTTAACTTTGCACTTTTCAGGGTCAGATTGTAGTCACCTGAGAAAAACAGATAATCATGGAGTTTTAAAAATGGCCATCTAATTGTATTATCTTCCTTATTATAAATGTCACTCTACTACAAACTACTTTATTTTAACTACTTATATTCTACTACTGACTCTCCTCTATGGCATTCTATCTCGTTTTCTTATGGTTAGTAAAAAGCTGACATGAGAACAAAAGTTATTCCTTAAGTAAAGTTTGCTAATGAAATTATGTTGCTAGTATACTTGCTGTTGTCTGACAACGAATTTCTGTTTTTCCAGCTTGGGCCAAGTAAAGGGTACATCTATCATCTTTCATATTAATATGTACCAAAGAAAATAAATCTTTAGGTATTAGTCTCTTTGTCATCCATTGGTCATTGACTCTCTGATACTCTGATATTAACGCTGGTGTATAAAACTGATAGAATGGATTACATTTCTAAATAAATGGAAGAAACAAAGGAACTCCACACATGCTAAAATCATTACTTCATGCACAAACCTCTTTCCTATTATTTGCATTTTGAAATATTTGACTTATCGATGATTAAATTAACAGTAAAAATGAAAAATATAAAACAAAACAAAACATGGATTTCATAAATTAAGACAGACAGTTATCCTGGGGCATGAGGAGGAAAAATTGTTTCTTTTTAGACAGAATTCTCTTATACTCCCAACAAGTCCCCCCAGGCATCCTACCTTCATCACATCCCAAACAATATCTGAATAGAATATATAAAGATAATAATTCTCACCAAACATTTCATTTTCCTGATAAAGTTTTTATAGACTAAATTATTATACAGTCATAGCAGGAAGGGATCTTAAAGGTCATAAAATCCAAGAC